>NC_056727.1:45250482-45282982 GCF_019279795.1 Protopterus annectens | reverse complement strand
GAGTGAGTTCACATTCGTATTGAAATTTGTACCTAATAAAAGAATTTTGAGGAAGCAGTATTGGATTATTATACTTCTTATGCAGTCATTAACATGTCATAATATTGGTTGTGGAGTTTGGCAACTTTGGACAGCAAACCTCACTTTAAATAAGCAAGTATGTATGTATGTATATATGTATGTATGCATGTTTGTTTCTATACATGTATTTATTTGTGTATTTATGTGTGTGGACAATGTGATTATTTTCTACAAGTCACATTTTGGGGGAGGGGTATGAGGGGTGATGACTCCTGGTTTTCCTAACACAAGTGCATGGTAAGACATTCAGTCACCTTCAACACCATCCTGTCCTAGCCATATTCATTTCCCAGGTGTAGAACTGAAGCAACTTTAGTTATTGCCTAGACATTGTGTTTGACTTGCGTACTTTTGTTACCTGACACTTGCTACTATTATCCATTTATGTTTGCCTCACCAGCCTTATCACCATAGAGTTAGGAGACATTTTTGTAACCCCTTCATTGTTAGTTCTCAGAGGAGCAGAGGGCCATGTAAGAAAATATGTGTAGTCTATCATTTAAGTGTTTCTAGCATCCAACCTCCCACCCCATCCCTACTTCCCCTTTCCTTATTTTCCATCTGCCCCATGCACTTATGCATTACATTTTGGATTTTCTCTTCACAGTTCATTGCATTACTTTATTCATTCGGTCCACAATTCTCTGAAAAGAAGTACATTCAGGGAACCAGGAGACAATTAGTTTCTATAGTCTGTTGCCTGTGCCACCCTTCATATTCACCCTGTTCAGGATACCCTCTTCACGTCTCCAAAACATACTTTTTTTTTTAAACTGGTATCATGTGCCTTCACCTCTTGTAGCTTACAGTGAAAAAAATTATTCAGTTAATCTAGTCACTGTTTTTTCACATATGGCATCTGAATCTGTAATCAGTATTTATCATGTGACCTAAGAGTGACATAGCAGAGCAGTTGTATCACTTCTTTTCCCTTCTAGTCTGTCTTTCAGAGGATATAATACTACAGCTATAAGTGCTCCTGATTTTCCAGTGAAAGTTTGATAAACATCTACAGATCCATTTCTTACTCTTTTACCTTCATTTCCACTCACCCAGTGGATACATCACATCATAGTTATCAAGGTCAAAATGCATTACTTTTCCTTTCTGTAGACTCAACCTCAACTTTATCTTTCTGGCCATTTGATCAGTTTTTTTTTTCAAATCAAACCTTGGAGTATTCTTCCTACCTTCCTTTTATGTGCCTATCTTTGTGTCATTATCAAAGATGCTTATCTTGACTAGTTGGCTATTCTCTCAGATACATCTGTGGAAATAAACCAAATATTTGTAGTCCCAGGACTAACCATTGCAGTACACCTACAGTCATTTTCCATACTTCTGACATCTTCCCTTATAGTACAAACATATATATTCTACTCTTCAACCCTATGGCAGTCCATTTCTCTTTTTGTATTTTCCTACCCTCTAGGTTTCCCATCAATCATATATGTCAGACTGATTAAAAAACTTTGATGAGGTATAAATAGTGCAGTCCATCTCACGCTCCCCTGTCAATTTCAGTTGTACGTTAGCCACACAACTAAATTAGGATTCACTGACAGCATTATGTTATTTACCACCCTGATTATTACTCTCCATCAGGAATTCAACCACCTTTCCCTTTAGAATTCTGTCAGGAATTTCCCTGCCATTGCTGTTATGTTAACAAGCCTGTTATTTTCCAGAATTTTCTTCTCCCTTATTTGTAACAGCATATCACACTTCTGGTCTGCCAAGCCATAGGGACTTCTGCTCATAGGTTCATAGGTTCATAGGTTTATACTAGGCTATCTGCCCTAAGGCATTTATAAGCCTAGCCCAAATTATTGTGGCTTACACCACCCCTTATATGAAAAAATACTGTGCCCATTAGTTTGTTGTGCCTCTGTCCAGCAGTGACACAGAGATGATTCCTGGGGTAAACCTACGATCTCCCATCCACAGGTCTAGATTTCTCTTGAACAGAGTCAGCGAGGTGCTCTGCCTCACATGGACCGGGATTTTATTCCACAGCATAGGGAGTCTCTGAGTGATAAATCTATCCCTCCAGCACGTCCTATTTATATCCGTGCTAAGGTTTAAGTCACTTGCTCTAGTGGTTTTGGTGGATTTGGATTTTTGAGGTGGAGCATGTCCATTAATTCCGGGTTGGACATGGCCTTGTATGTCAGGCACATGTCACCTCTGAGCAGACGGTATGCGACTGAATAGAGCTGGAGTTTCTTCAATCTGGCAGCATATGACAGATTTTGGAGTCCCTTTATCCTTTTGGTGAGGAACTTTTGGGGTCTCTCCAATTGCTGCAGATGTCGGGTGAGATACATCCCGAATGGGGCATTGTACTCGATCATTGGTCTGATAAGTGAAGAGTACAGGGGAACAATGACCTCACTAGATCTGGATGTGAATCCCTTCATGATCAGGTGGGCAATGTAGAAGGTCTTTCTAACCACTTTAGCAATGTGAGTGTCAAAGAAAGGCCACTGTCAACCTGGGTCCCCAGGTCCCTGATAACCTCTTCTGTGCTTAGTGGATTGCCACCTATATGGTAGCTTGGGGTTACCTTGTTTTTCCCGAAGGGTATGACTATACATTTTTGGCGTTTAACTTCAGGCCATGGCTCTGGCACCAGCTATCTGTTTCCGTGAGTCCCTTCTGAAGGATATCCGTGTCCGATGCACTTTCCACTATGGCGCCCAGTTTGCAGTCGTCTGCAAACTTTGTCAGCCAAAGTCCTCCCATGTTGGCCTGTACTTCTGAGAAGTAGATGCCAAACAATAGGGGCCAAGGACCGAGCCCTGTGGGACACCACTTGTGACCGGCTTGGAGTCTGACACAGCGCCAGCAACTCTAACCCTGTGGGTTCTGTCCTTAAGCCAGTTTGCAACCCATCTTGTGACATATGGGTTTACATTTAAGCTGGTAAGTTTTTCTACAATACCCGAGTGGGATATTGTGTCGAAAGCCTTTGCAAGGTCAAGGTAGGCTGTATGGACTGCCTTTCCCTCATCAATGGCCTTGGTGACTGTTTCTAAGAAGTCAACCAAGTTCAAAAGGCATGATCTTCCCTTGACAAAGCCAAACTGGGTCGGGTCCAATGTCTGCAAGTCCCCTATATCTTTGTTTATGAGCTCCATTATGATCCTCTCCATAGCTTTGCAGACTAGACTTGTTAAGCTTATGGGGCGGTAATTACCAGGGTCCATAGAGGCACCGCCTTTGTGGAGTGGGACCACAGTTGCCGTACGCCACTCCTTGGGCACGTATCCTGTGGTAAGGCTGAGATTAAACAGCTGCCTTATGTGCGGGTTTAATTCCTCATTTAGCTCGTGTAGCACACAGCCGGGGACACCATCCGGTCCCATTGATGCTGTGTTTTTAGCTTTAGAGAGCAGCTTTCACCTGCGCATTTGAGATGCCCGGGAGGCTACACTCGGCTAGGATAGTTATCTCTCCTTTAGGGGAGAGGGGTGAAGTTTGCACTGAACCTGTCTGCCAGTATGTTGGCAATGTCTGTGGGTTCAGTGATTTTTGTATCATTTTGGACTAATTCTGAGCATATCTGGGAGTTTCCACCCAGGTTCCTAACATAGCTGAAAAAGGCCTTATGATTGTCCTTTGAATCCATGGCAATTTTTCTCTCAAAATTGGCCTTAGTTGATTTTATGAGTGCTCGTATTTTTTACTAATAATGATCAGGGGTGACTTCCCTTTTATGGATTTTGTTCTATCATGTAATAGCTTTCTCCTCTTATTGTAAAGTTTGTTAATGGCTGGGGTCCACCAGACTGGACGTTTGCCCTTTGTGGAAAGAGTCTTGGTTTTATTTGGGATTGCCTGATCCATGCAGTCCTGGAGGTGTTCATAGAAGGCATTTGTAAGGGCTTCCGCAGCTTGGGTTGTGGTTTCCTCTGGCTCAGGGGCCTTGAAGGATACCACACCAGTCTTGAGTAGTGTGAAGTTTGCTTTAGAGAAGTTCTTCACTATGGTCTTTTGCTTGGGGTGGGGCGGGATGTGGATTTCCAGTGAGATTAGTTTATGATCAGATCTCACCAATGAGGGATATACTTCCGGTGTGGAGCATTTTGTCCCCATGTTTGTGACAATGAGATCTAGTATATTTTCTCCTCTCGTGGGAACAGTGACTAGCTGTTCCATGGCATTTGAATTTATGAACTCCAGGAACCTTTGGGCTAGAAAGTTAGGGCTTGAGTAATGTTCCCAGTCTATATTCGGGTAGTTGAAGTCACCCAATATGATGGTGTTTGGAGATACATTTATACCCTCCAGTGTCTTCAGGAAGGCTGTGTGGGGTTCCTGAGTTTGAGAGGGTGGCCTGTAGCATGCTACAATTTGTAGAGCAGTTTTGCCTATGGTTAGTTGCACCTGGATGGTTTCCGAGCTTGTGCGTTGCCACCAACCTGGAGGTGTGAGTATCCTTTATGAATATGGATACACCCCCTCCTTTTGTGGTGTGGTCCGGGTTTTGGGGCCGGAACGCATGATATGAGGTAAAACCTAATAGTGCCGGGGTGCTCTCAGGAGCCTTGAACCAGGTTTCAGTTACAGCACAGACATCGATGTTCTCCATACTGAGAAGGGCCTCGAGTGCGTGCATTTTGAGATTTAGACTTCTGGCATTGAGCAGCATTACCCTCAGTTTCTTGTCAGTAATCTGTAGATCTCTGTCAAAGGTCAGATTCCTGGAAAGTTTAGAAGGCAGCCCATCTGTTTCTTGTGCTTTATCGCCTCAAAAACAGCCAATTTTATCTGTACTTCCTTCTTCTTCATCTCATTTTCTATCCACTGATTCTCACCCTGTGTTGCCTCCGCTCAAGAATGGCACTCTCTCCCTGTTTTCCTTATGAAGATTGGATTGAAGAATTGATTCAGTGCCTGATTTTTTTCTTCCATTGCCCTGTGATATCATTTTTTCTTTGTTCATCCTAGCCAGGCCTATCACTTTGTTCTTCCTTTATGTTACATCAATTAAAAAGCCCTTATTCTCCTAGCTGATCACCTGTTCAAACCATCTTAAAACTAGTACATTTTTGCTGTTCATAGCTTGCCCTTATAGTCCTATATGTTTCACATATCCTTACTTCCTTCTTTCTTCTTCATGTATGCCTTAATTCTTTTCCTTTTGCAATAGCTGCTATTCATATATTCCTAGCTAGTTACACAAGCCTACCGCTGATGTTTTGCATCTTCCTAAGATTGTTGCCCATAGCTCTGTATCCTGCATCCCAGACACACAGTTCTAGCTTAACATCATCAGTTAATATTTACTCTTCTAATTCGTCTCTGATCCATTCAAAACCACTGCATACTCCACTCTTCTGAAGTTCAACAGCATCAGTTGTGTCTTTTGTTCATTATTGTTTTCTGCTCTACATAACTAAACACTTGCACTATTAAGTAAGACACTCATGATCTACTCTTCCTTAGTTAATATCATGTACAGAAATATGCCCTTTCAGGAGCAGTCATGTGCGAATTAACTAACCCAGTCATGGTTCAAGACCTCAATGAACAATCACATTATCTTGAACATCCCTCTCATTATTATTGCATCAGATTTTTCTGGCAGAATTCTATAAACAGAACTGTATATATATATATATATATATATATATATATATATATATATATATATATATATATATATATATATACATATATATATATATCAAATATTTTAAAATACTAATGCACACAATGCACTTAAGCATCTTAATCTTAACCTAACAACAGATAGCAAAGATTTGTTAACTTAGACTGAAGAAAAGAAGCAAAGATGTCTACATAAAAGATTTTGAAGTAATATAAAACACTAATTCAGACTCAACAAACTGCCATCCGCAGAAGTTCACTATTTTCTTGTCAGTTACACAGCTATTTTTTAGCTGTTTTCTATAAACTCTTGCCTTTGAAACCAATCCCAGTCCAAAGGCACACAGGTTGTCAGATACAACTCCCAGCTTTCTGCCTTTGAAATCCAGTCATACATAAGGACAGCAACTGCATAAAGGCAGCGTTAGTGTTGTAGGTATGACAGATATGTAATTTGTCCATACGACTATAGGAAATGTCATGCAAATGGAATTCAGGGATTCTCTGTATTCTTTTCACAGTACAAGAGAAGAAGTGGTACATATTCCTGCAAATACAATTAATGATAGGTATGAATTTGTGACTGGGTTACTTGATAAGGAATAAGAATGGCAAAGGCACCCTTGTTTACCTTTTTATTTTGCTGCTGAAGGTCTCTAGTATGGCAGTAAAGACATTTTCATACTGATTTCCTAAACATATGCCTTTTTCTTTGATTAAATCTGTGTAACCCTTACCATACAACACAAAAACTGTCACTGTTCATAACAAAGAGTTAGTGACTAACATGAATGACTTGCCTTGTGGGATTCTTGACAGCTGCAAAAGTTGTTTTCTCAATCGCATTTCCAGGAAAGCAGTGCTCACTTCCCTCTCTTGCTTGTTTATTCTTGAACAAACTGACATATACATTTCTCATATTTATCTTCCTGCCTAATTTCCCAGTGGAGACAAAATCACCGAATGTAATTAGGTTGCAACATAACCTTTGTTTTCTTTTCTTTTTATGCCAGTATAGTACAGCAGGGTTTGTCTGCTACTTTATAAAACTTTTAACATGAGGTGGAATATGTTCACGGAGCTTGCAATTTGGTTTAATAAAACTTAATATCAGTTTAACTACAAGTGTGGCCATTCATTAGAACAAGTCCATCCTGAGAAAGATAACAAACTTCTAGTTGGGAGATTTAGGAAGAAACAAAATGTGAAGATTGCATAAGAAGTGCACATTGACAAGCAGCTACATGATGTTTGTGTGATTGTGAAGACAGATAAGAGCAGCTGTCCTCATCAAAGTTTAAATTTATCAGGTTTGTAACTACTTAAATTGCTTAAAACTAATGACATTTATTAGTTATTGTCAATGTCTTCCACAATGACATCATAACCAGGAGCAATGGTCTACAGTATAAAACCCACTGAAATGTATGAAACTCTAAAGTAGATAATATGGGTCTATATGACACTATCAAATGGACTAAATAGCGAATGCTATTTAGTCAATCTGATACTGTCGAAATGGCAAAATAGCAAAGTCGTGGAACATCGAATTTTTTCCCAGGGAAAAAAATTTGGTGGGCCTTCTTTGGGACTTTGCCATTTACTCCACTATGGTGCGATCTTGGATTTGGTATATTTAAGTAGGGGGGTGGGGGGCACAGCCCCCCACATGGGGGGGTCTTGGGGCCGAAGCTCCACACTTAAATCCGTGTTTAAGTTTTTTTTTTTTTGTTTATTTTTTTTACGGAGCAGCAAATTTTTTCCCTGGGAAAAAAATTGCTGTTCCATTTGTTCGATATTTTGTTGTTTCTATATTATCGGTATGATGAAATAGCGTTCACTATTTACATCATACAATATTATGATATAGAAGTGATAATATAACTGTCCAAGTACTCCCATAAATCCACATATGAATTAGTTCATCGAGACATTTTTCTTCTCTCGGCTGGACATTGAATAAATATGCACATGTGATGTAGAAAGTGCTACAAAAAATGGTCCCTTTAAAGATTTGCTCAAACAGCTCATTGGAAAAATCAAACAATGAAAATATCCATCAAGATAATTGCTGTTTATCCCAGTCCCCTTCAGTAAAATGTAATCTACCAAATGATCTTTGATGACCTCTATTAAACCTCCATAAGCATAGCTGTATTGAACGATAGTCACGTAAAATCACATATAGGTTCATAGGTTCATAGGTTGGTAGTAGGCTATCAGCCCTAGGGCCTATACAAGCCTAGTCATAACAATTCCCTGGCTATTTCTTCCCACAATATTTACTTCCCTGGACCCCTGTCTTCACACATACCTCACTTCCTCCCCAGCCTTCAACCCTTCTAAATTGAATCCTTCTTTCCTCACCACTCTATCAAACCTCCTTCACTTCCATCTCAGCCATAACATGAACTTCCCCCCACCCCCTCCCCAAACACTAACCCCCCCTTTTTAATTCCCTCACAATCCTTACAACATTGAAGGTGTTCCTCAACAAAGTGGTTTGTCCCAAAACTCATTTATTAGCAAGACACAAAATAGTGAATTTTCTCTGTAGAAAATTGTATTCACTAGTTGTGAGAGGGTGTTCTGTCTGGCTTATAGTGAAGAAGGTGAGTTTAAGAATTGAAGACCTAGAGACATACTGGCATGATAGAAATCTATCACAAGGAATACCTTTTTCGTGGCTATCCATGGATGTAAAACATAGTAGTCTCTTTACCCTTTTCAAGTGCAACCTGGATGACTGGATGGGAATTTATAAGTACACACCCCGGTCCGGACCCTCAAGTCTCATGGAAAGCAAATGTAACTAGATGCAAAGAAATTCAACTTATTTGGGTGTCTGGACTGGTCACGTATACCCTTATCAAAAGAGTATGCAAGTAGGTCCAAAGTAGTTCATTATTTTGGAGGTCTGGCATTTATTTCAAGTCTTGCAGAATTCAGTGTGGGTCATGTGGCTAGGCTACAAATGGTCCACCAGATCAAGAGCTTAGTATGAACCTATAAACCTATGAACCTATGACACAGTCTTAAAGGACTAATATTATTTATACTGGCTAACTGAAGATGGTGAAAGGGAGATACTCAACAAAATTCATGCACGTTATACTTTCAAATTAAAGCAGACCTTCACCCTTTCAGCTGTTACACCTATATCATATAGTCTATAATTTACTAAGCTCACCTCTGTGGAGTCTTTTGCATCTGCCTGAAAGACCACTAGCTTAGGCAGTTTAGATTTTATGGATGGCATCTTATGAGTGCAGCATACCATGTCCTTTTATGGATGGCATCTCATGAGTGTAGCATACCATGTTCTTTGATGGATGGTATCTCATGCGTGCAGCATACCATATCTTTAGATGGATGGTATCTCATGCGTGCAGCATACCCTGTCCTTTGATGGATGGTATCTCATGGGTGCAGCATACTATGTCCTTTTATGGATGGCATCTCATGAGTGTAGCATACCATGTTCTTTGATGGATGGTATCTCATGCGTGCAGCATACCATATCTTCAGATGGATGGTATCTCATGCGTGCAGCATACCATGTCCTTTGATGGATGGTATCTCATGGGTGCAGCATACTATGTCCTTTTATGGATGGCATCTCATGAGTGTAGCATACCATGTTCTTTGATGGATGGTATCTCATGCGTGCAGCATACCATATCTTTAGATGGATGGTATCTCATGCGTGCAGCATACCATGTCCTTTTATGGATGGCATCTCATGGGTGCAGCATACTATGTCCTTTTATGGATGGCATCTCATGAGTGCAGCATACTATGTCCTTTTATGGATGGCATCTCATGAGTGCAGCATACTATGTCCTTTTATGGATGGCATCTCATGAGTGCAGCATACTATGTCCTTTTATGGATGGCATCTCATGCGTGCAGCATACCATGTCCTTTTATGGATGGCATCTAATGCATGCCACAGGCCAATTAATTCTCTACTGCTGCAGTAATACCATAAAATGAATCCAAATACCTGATGTGGAAATAGGATTGACTGCCTTCTCAGCCTCAAAGTCAAGTGTGCTCCCTTCTGAGTCTTTGGCAGTTTGAAGGTATGAATCTTCAGTGTTAATAACAGATTGTCACATGCTACAATAAGTTAATATAGTGCAGTAGTGAAGGGCTGCTTATTAACAGAATTAATGATTTCCTTCCCAGAGCAGATTAGAAAATGAGGGTGATACAATGCTCTGTATCAAGACAATTACATAAAACTTGTAAACCAGCAAAGAAATGCTAACCATGAGAATGCAGATGGTTGATGGACTACAGAAGGATTACTGTGTGTTGATAATGCTTTCTATCAGATTTCAGTGAAAGAAGGAACAGAAGAAATAAGCTGATGAGTAACTGTACTTTTTCTGGTGCACTTATGTAATGGTGGAAGATTACTGCTAGCACTGTTTTAACATGAATGATGATATCAAGACGTGCATGGGCCATTGTTCGGAATCCTAAAACAAGCTTCTTCAATTCGCTGCAAAATGCTTGCTTTCTTTTCTTTTTCCAGTAGTAAAAGAACTCATATTCATGGATTATTGCAAGTAACCTTTTTTCCTAGATCAATTAAGCGCACACTTGCCTGAAGGGAAAGCTTTTATTTTATCATGGAGCAACATTGATCGTATTACTAAATTAAATTTGATGATCACATGATTTCTTAGACTCAGTGACCATGCATTCATAAATATCTCAATTTTCCTGATGCAAGAAACTCACACTTACATGACTGTTCTTAGTTTGACTGCTAGGTTTAGTGGCATGAGCTAAAGGCATTCATGATATATACTGAAGTAGTGGAAAGAACATGAATTCTGATTTTGACACTATATGTTGCACTTAGTATTTCCTGAGGGTGTCCAATGCACAGAATAGCCAAGCAGTATATTAGCATATGATTTCAAAAGCAATTCAGAGTATCCCCACAGAATACCAGTTTCACTATAGCTATGACACCTACCACTCACCATTACATTAAGATCAGGCTCTGCCATTACCCCATCCAACAATATGCCAAGGAATGGATTATGACAGCCATATTCCCCTGTCAACACTTTTCTGATTTATCTATTTATTGTTTATGCATTTATTATTATTATTATTTTTTAATGGGAAAAATCAAGCTGGAAGACCGCTTGTCAATGGAGTCTTGGCAGAGAACTATTTCCAAACAAATAAAGTGTTAAATCAGTAAACTATGCAAAGTAAATCTATTATAAAGGGCAAACATACAAAATAAAATAATAAGACCAAAGGAAAAAAATAGCTGTAATAGTAAAAACTTAGTGTTCATTTCTTCCTCAAGAAGCACCGAGTATTATTAGTCTCACTCTGAAATAATAACACTGTCAGCCTATTCTGGTATTGGTTTGTAGAAAAATACACATTGCCTACATAGCTTAACACTGGACAAATTTTCAATTCCATGTATGACAAGCCAAGTCTGTCACTGGCCTGCATACTCAACAATTGACATTCAGCTAGTCAGTGATCAGTAAATTAGTGCAACCACTGACATTTGGCAATTATTCTGTGCACCAGACTGCTACCATCCCTTTCTGCAATCATTGAATTGGTGTAAACCCACCTACAGCCATTTGTCTGACAAGTAGTCTTCTGCTAGAAGAGCTATTGCCATGAAACATCTATGAAGAAAATGTCTTCGTTTCTCAGTAGTTTATCAAAGTTTCAAATACATGTAACAAAAGCAACAAAAGAAGTCTAAGTTGTAGACTGGTTTCTCACAAAGTACCCCGTCACTGTACATAAAAATAGCTAAACACCCTTGATGGCTGCTTTAAAAACAGATCCTCATAGTAAAACATCACCCAGATGATTTGCCAAGAGTGGGCTGTTGGTCAGTAGTCAGCACAAAACTGAGGATAAAAATCTTTAAAATACTACCAAGAACTTCAGTTCATACTTTTCAGATATTTATACACTTAACAGACACTGAGAAAAAGTAGAAGACATTGAAAAATGTATTTCACATATATAATCCCTCATTCTGATAAAAAATGGAGTGGCCAGTACTCATAAAAGTTATCTAGAACAAAGCAGAACAAAGTTACACTGCTAAGCAAAAATGAAACACTGACCCATGCATAATTAGAATAGCAGTAATTCCTACTAAGAGCTCAATCAAACATCAATGAATCATCACTCCAAAGAGGTGGATCAAATGTACATCCATTCCTTATTGCAGAAGAATCACAAGGGCATTTTTGTGTAAGGTGGAATAACCATGTTGCACTTCCAAGCCTTGTCCCCAGCCTCCTGCCAGCCCCAGTTGTTGTTCAGAGCCAGCCCTACGCACTGTCAAAAATAGACACATCATGATAAACTAAAGATTAAGCAGCATTGTCCAAATATTTGAGCTGCTGTTCACCAATGGTATAACAGGGAAAAAACATTTGTTTTACTAATTAATTAAATTAAATTAAATTATGCAAATTATAAGTGAAATCCAAAGCCCTACCCTTTATTGGTGAATAGTGACCATGAAAACAAAACCAGGACCACAACTCTCAGCTGAAGGTGCCTCTCACCAAAATGAAAGAGGAGTAGTACACAAAAACAATAGTAGGAGACACCAACACGATTCTGGATCTTCACTATTGTCAAAGTCCAAGCATGAGACACCATAAAAGTCCAAAAAACACTTTAATAAAAGATAAATAAGCGCTTTCGCTTTCGCGTAGTGCAAAGCTACGCTTCATCAGATAAGTTCACAAAAAATAATACAGACTTAAATACAATCCATTTTGGCGGGATCGTTAGCCAATAAATTAATAATTGAATTAGTGAAATGTATCTTAGTCATTTTGTCTACCAATTAATGGTTACTGCTAAAGTTATCAGCCTTACGGCTTAAAAAACAAAATAAATAAAAAATGTATGTAATAGTGACCATCTGAGAACAGCAGTGTTACACAGATATGCAAATATAGTCAGCATATTTTTTTCACACTGACTATGGAAAACATAGGCATATTGATAAACATGCCTACTGAAAATAAAATAATAAAATAGTTGAGGATAGGCATTAATGGGAGATGCGTTATGTGAATAAGGCACCTTAGACATTGACGTATCACTGATATGCATAGAGATAAATGTAAGAAGACCTCATCTGTATACAAAATGCATAAATGAACCTGGATTTAGATGAGTACGTTGCATATTAACATGGGATATCTGGAGTTATGTAGAAAACTATTTAGGAAATCACTGAGTTTTGTAAAGTAAGCAAAATAAAAATACTGGTAAGCTTATTCAGTTAAGGAAATTTTTGTCATTTACTGCTGGTACATACATGATCACACTTCTAAAGAGATTGATTGGGAGATGGTGTAGTTTAATGCTTGTGCACACATGACAGGATTTATGGGGAAGAAATGGGCAGAGAGCAAACGCTGGCAGAAGGAAACACAAGTAATTTTTATCTCTATCTATCTACACATCTAAATACATGTAATATATATGTCTAATTGGCATCCTCTACAAGCTAGCACCCAGGACAGGTTCTCCATTTGCTCTACCCTTGTTACATGTCTGTCTCATGAAATAGACCATAGCACAAATCTGAGATCAAGGAATGGAGCACTATAGTACCTTGATGATTTCCAGTTAAACTGAATGGGTTCACCATGGCTAGTAGCCATAAACACTTCTGCAACTCTAATAAGAAGTTGAATATGACCTTCTTTGAACTTTCTACATGACTATAACATAGCAAAGCCATCTGTGATGTGCAGTGGGCTAGTTTATATAAGTTGTGCCCTCAGACTGCTGCATTTGCATGGAGCTGTGAAATACTTCTGCTGCCCACTGAACCTCTCCAAATCACATTTTGTACTTGCACTATACAGGGTGGTGCAAGGTGGCATTGCATAGTATGCAGGTTTTATAGAATATTGCCAGTACACACATAGCAGTGAGTGATAAGTAAATGGAAATCTAGCAGAACAAAAGGTAAATCAACCCTGCAACCTGTCAACTAGCACTCTGATGGGTTAAAAAGTAAGATGACTTGCTGTTCATTGGTAGCTGTAACTACAGCCACAAAACAAATGAGTTGATAGTACACATACTAATGACATGAACTTAACATAATAAGGCTAACATAGCCTCATGAAAGTATTTATTTAACATTTGTTTACTGGAAAGTCCAACTTGGAATGAAAGTAATTTTCAGCAGAGTCCCGGGGTAAAATGATCAAGGTGCATGTGTTTGGAACATGAAAGGAAACTGGCACACCTAGAGGAAACCCACATGAATGCAAGTAGGACATGCATACTCCGCACAGAAAGCACCGCAGGGGAGAATTAAACTGGAGAACATCTTGCTGTGAGGTGACAACACTGCCACTGTGCCATCCTATAAATGTTACATCACTTCTAAAAATCCACACTTAATACACTCAGTGCATATTCTTAGAAATAACATGCATAATTGTTTTATAAACAGGCTGTTCAGCTTTAAAGGCAGCCGTTTATTGAATGCTGAAGCGATAAAAGGCACACTTGAATTTTCCTCCTAATTTTTATCATATTTGTTAGTTTAAAGGTGAAAGTAAAATTTCTTCTTAAAAGATATCATCTAGGGTGATCATTTGGCCATTTGGCAATTTCAATTATTTCACTTATAATTAGCCATGTATGCATTTCTTATAATGTCACCTGTAAAGAAAATGTGTATAGTTCAGCCAAACATTTTGTTTGTTGTTGTTTTCTTGCCGGGAAAGTCGGAATAGATGGCCCATTTTGAGAAGCATCCAAAGAAGAAAAGATCAACAGAATCAATCTTTTTATAAAAATTTATGGCATAAAAATTGTAGTTTAGAAAGAGTTGTTTAACATATTGTTTAAAAAGGTTTTGTATTTGTATCAGAGCACAGCTAGCACATGATATCTGTAGTTGCAATTGTAGCTTACATTTTAGAAATGTTTCACATAATATTAACTCAGCCTGCAAGGCTGAATTGCAGTAACTTATACATATGTGTTAATTAATAGGTATGAATATTCTTTATACACACTTTGTGAGAGTGGATAAGCATCTTATTATTAGGAAAATATATTTTGTCAAAAGAGAATTAGTTAAAGAATGAGAAATAATAAATTTGTAGTATATTGGAAAAGTAATCCTCATGCAGTTTAGTCAAATAAAAAATTTAATGGGGCAGTGTGAAGGAAGGAGAAAAAAGTGATGCATGGTGAAGGAGGGGTACAAAAAGTAACTGGAAAGAAGTTAGAAGAGGAGAGTGACAGAAATATTTGCTGCATAAAGGGTCTTTGAAGGATGTTCTGAGAAGTAGCAATGAAGGTGTGATAATAACCTAAGTTATGTTATTTGAGTGTGAAACATATACAAAGCTAGGTGTTGTTCAGGTATTTAGGTTGGATTTTAAAATGTATTAACCTGTCTGCCAGGTTGAGTATGACAGGGATGGAATTCAACAATTTTGAGACATAGCTGTAGTATTAAGGGTCCCCTGCCCTTATTGGTAGACTTAGTGGTAAACAGGAAGGATTTGTCACTATACCACAGATCTCTGGTACAACAGTAGTATTTCAGTATGTTTTGGAATGCAGGACATTTTCTGGCATGTAGATATATTTGTTGCTGTGACAAACTGAGAATAGGATAAGTAACTGGGTAATTCTAGTCAGTTTAGCTCTTATAAGCATTGCAATAATGGGCTTTTTATGTGGAGTTTTCAGAAAATTTAGATACTTGTGACAGCATTTCGTTTAGCTTGTTAAGTATAGTAGATGCATACAGAAGAAAAGGGAGTAGGCATGATCTATCAATATATTTTCTGGCATTATCTCCAACATATTGCTTAGCCCTGCAGATGACACCACACTTTTTGTGTGTTGTTTTGATGTCTTGATGAAAGTGCTGATTGAATTACATATGGTAATCAATTAGGACTACCAGTAATTTAATCTGAGGAAGCCCTTCAGTTTTAATGTTGCTGGCTGAGTATATATGAAAGGTAGGTGTTAGGATATTCTTTAGGTTTTAAGAGCTTTAACGTTATTTTATTTCGGTTTAGGAGTAAGCATGGAATTATCTAGTCAAGATTCTATAGGACAGAATGAGAGTTAGGTGATTTCTTTATTTCTTGAAGGTTTAGGAGAGATAGGGCAGAGCAAATAAGTACTGAATTGTCTTGTGCATTGTACAGTGGTGACAAGTTTGCTTACAATATGAAGAATGTTAGTGAAAATATTGAATACAAGTGGACTCAGATTTTGATCCTTGTGTGACTCCAGTCATGACTGGGAGACATGGTGAAAGTTCTTATCTGTTGGACAGATAGCTGTGACCCCAGGGCAAGGGAGGTTCACTCAGTTCAATTGATGAGAGTTCTAGAAGCAATTTTTGGTAGGAGACTCTAGTGAAGGTTTAAGACAGATCACTGATGAGGGATGAGACTGGTTTACCTGCATTTATAGTTTTATTTATAATATTGTTGATGTTAAGGAGGGCAGTGATTGTGCTATGGCTGAGATGGTGGCCGTGTTGTGTTTTAGGAAGGACATTTTTTTAAGTGAGGTCATTGATAAGCCTAGAGTGGGCACAACTTTTCAAAATTTTTTTTATAGTGAACAGAGATAACCCAGAGGGATTGAATGAAGTTTGGTATCCCACCTATGACCCAGAGGGTGACAGTACTAACAAGAAACAGAGGATAAAGGATTAGTCCAGATAAAATCACTTTATCTAGCAGATCTAGGAGACTCTGTCTTTCTCTTTCTCTTTCTGATACCCTCCATGTGGAAGGAATAAAGATACTTTGTTAAAGTTTCAAGTAGTTTATTCTGTTAAGTAGGTAGAAGGATGACTGTTCTTGTTCTAATTTTCAATCTATTTTAGATACTCATCCAGCTAGATACTTAACTGAATAAACTACTTGAAACTTCAACAAGGCTTCTTTATTTCTCCCAGAGGGAGGGTACTAGAGAGAAAGAAAGTCTCCTAGTTCTGCTAGCTAAAGTAATTTTATCTGGATGAATCCTTTCTACTCAGATTTTTTATAGTGGTGGTAAAACTGCAATGGGTCTGTAATCTGAGAAATTAGTAGAGATGCCACCTTTATTGAATGGAATAATGTATGCCATTTTCCAGGTAGCTGGGACATAGTTTTCTGTTATTGAATGATTTATTAATATGGAGATGGGGAATGGCAGTGTACTTGCTGTTAGTTCCAGCTATTCAGCTGGCAGGTTATCAGCAGCTAAGATTATTGGTTTTAGCTTATGTAACATTTTTCTAATAGTGGAGATTTGTACAGGTTTAAAAGTGTAACATTCTATGTTGTTGTTTAATGCTGCTGGTGTTTATTCTTTGATTAGAGAAAGAATATTGTTTGTAAAGTATGAATTAAATTGGGTTGGGATATCATCCTTGTTGTTACTGGTTATACGTTTGGGAGTGGTAGATTGACTGGGTTGGAGAAGATTTTTTTATAGCTTACCATAATAACTTGGAGTTATTTTTATGTTTGTGTTGGAGATTTAAATAATAGGATGTTTTTCATTTTCAATCTGTTTTAGATAGGTTTCTAAGTCATCAAAACGTTTTGAAAGCAGTTTGAGTTTTGTTTATATACCAGCATTCTTGGGCTCTCTGTCTCTTTCTGTCTAAGTAATTGCATATTTTCCTTGGTCTGTTAAGGTACTGGCACCATGTCATTTACAATATTAAGATAAGTGTTGTTGAAGTGAGAGACAGGATTATATTAGGGCAATGTTTTTAGTGGATTCCAGTTACAGACGTAAAGGGAGTAGAAGAATGAGTCTTTGTTAAAGTTTGTCAAGTTATGTATTTGGTTGTATATTACAAGCTTAAGTTTTGCCATTGGCTCAGTACATATGTTGGGAGGTGGTCACTAACATTGTCAGGTAAACATCCAGAATAGTTTATAGTACTGTCTTTCTTTGTTAAAATCCACAACAGTACAGGTTGCTTATTTATTTAGATATATTTTTGTTATTGTATTGGTATGGATTAATTGGCAGAAATGTAACAGATTTATTGAGTTAGAGGAGGTTACAGAGTTGCACAATCAGTACTTAGGTCATTCATTATAATTGCTTTTTATTGTATGTTTTTGAGTAACCAGTGGAGGAAATCCTTGACTATAGTATTGTTACCATGTGGTATATATAATATTACAATGTATATAGCCTTTTTTTTCTAATTTTTTTATTAGTTTTACCATATAATAACAATCAATTGCATATAACAAGTAGAAAACATAAGTGATAAACTATGTACATTATTTGCAATTGGCCTGAATAAAATGAAATTATAGAAACAAGTCAAAGTGAGAAAGATTTTGCATAGAATGTATATAAGTTTCCCTTTCTTTCTTTCCTTGTGATTAGGTGACATATGTGATCATTTTTAAAGTCTTAATTAGAGATAGTATCTTATTCCAGGGATTATTGTTCCATATTTTTGGTGCAATTCTCAGTTCCTTGATCTTAATTTCCATCAAAGCTGTTTCTTTCAAGAGGCACACACATTCTTCCACTGTTGGTTCAGATGATGATTTCCATATTTTTGTAATACATTTTCTTGCCACAGCTAACATAGTCCATAATAGATATAGATCATTATTGTTAATTTCTATTTTTTCATTAACATTTAACAAGATTAAAGATTTTGTTAGTATAAATGTGTCTGAAAATGTACATATATGGATCCAGTTTGTTTCAGATTGTTATAAACAGCTCCAACATGTAACTTCTTTGGAAGAATTAAACTTGGCTAATTTGTTAGGAGTAAGAAATAATCTATGCAGAAATTTCCACATATAAATCTTCCAAAATTGTGAATTAGAAGTTAATTTCATAGAATACAATAAATTAGTTTTACTTTCCATTGATAGATTTATTATGTGGCCTTTTGCAATGTAATTCCAGTAGTTTTGACTTTATAATTGATTAAAATCTTGTAAAGATTTGAAGTTATATTTAGCCAATTGTAATTGTTATAAATAATTTCAAACAATTTTCTTATTCTGGCAGTTGTTTTAAACAAGGAGTTATTCATTATTCTGCATAGATCTTGAGCATGTATTAATACACTTTGCAGTACTAGCCACTCATTGTTTGTGATATCATATGTGTTTAATATATGCTGAAAATCTATTACTTTATGATTGCTTATACAATGTTGCCAGCAGATACATTTTTGTGTCTCCCAATTGGTATAAATGCTTTTATGCATCTTGTTAGTGAATTTTTTTGTGGAAGTGAATGGAGTTAGTAATTCTATCCCCGACTTTATATCTGTGTTGGAGTTTATAAACTTTCTAAAGGAATCATAAATATAGTTTATATAATTCAGATGAGTTGGTTTTGATATATTATATTGGAGATTACTACTTAAAAATATGCCACAACTTGTTATTTTGGTTGTTTAACATGAGATTTTTAGTTATATTATTTTAATTTCATAGGTTCATAGATAGATACTATGCTATTGGCCCAAGGGCCTATACACGCCTAGCCAAAAAGGTACCCTGGCTTTCGCCACCCACGAAAATTATTTTCATGTGCCCCTGTCGAGCAGAGCCAAAGAGGTGATCCCCGGGGTGATATTCCTACTATTAGAGAATGAAGAGCTTTCCAATTGGAAGAGTAATTTAGATCTATCCAGTTTATGAATGTTCTAAAGGATGCGGCTTTGATATATGAATATAAATCTGGGAAATTAATCCCTCCTTTATCCCAAGGTTGGAAATGATGGGTTTAAGCTATTCTGTTCCTGTTAGGGTGCCAGAGAAATTTTAATAGAATTGCATTTATTTCTTTTAGAATTTGTTTATTTGGTGTCATGAGAATTGCCTGAGGTATATATATTTTTGGAAGTAAAATCATTTTTATTAACTGTAGCCTATCTTCAAATTTCAGGTATATTGTATTCCATTTTGCAATGTGGGGTTTTTAAAGTACTTGTGATTTTTTCATAATTTTTAGTTAGTGTTTTTTCTATATTTTTGCATAGGGTAAGTCCTAGATAATTTATGGTGGAGACTTGTTTACCTATTATATAATTAGAGTTTGACAAAAAATAATTATTTTTGCTCAGAATCATGTAGTTAGATTTTGTTTTGTTGAAATGAAGACCTGAGATTGTATACAATTTCTCAACTTGTGTATCTAGTTCTTTTAGAGAATCTTTTGAAACAGATAAGGTGAGAAGTACATCATCTGCAAATAACATTATCTTAGAATTTAATTGATCATAGACTTCTATGTCTTTTATTTTAGATTTACTTCATATTGAGGAAGCAAATAATTCCAACACTAATGCAAATAACATCGGGGATATCGGACAACCCTGTTTTCTGCCTTTGGTTATCACTATAGCTTCTGATGTGAATGATCCAAGTTTTACATATGCAAGGTTATCTTTGTGTATATTTTTTATCAATGTGATAAAGGGTGAGGGGAAGTCAAGCCTTGTATAAGTAATCCCATTTTAATGTGTCAAAGGCTTTTTCAATATCTAGTGTTACTATAACAGCTTCTTGTTTGTCTCTGTTTATAATATCTATATGAGTTATTATTCTTTGAATGTTACCATAAGTACATCTATTATATATATATATAACCTGTTTGGTCTTCATGTATGATATTAGTCAGGTATTTTTTAAATTCTATTAACTAAAATAGACATAAACATTTTATAATCATTATTGAATATTGAAATTGACCTATAAGAAATACATTTTTCAGGATCTTTATTTTCCTTTAATATTGGGGTGATTAATGAGAATCTCCATGAGGCGGGTGGCCATGGTGGTGCAGCGGTTAGCATTGCCGCCCACAGCTAGAGGTTCTCCAGTTTGATTCTCAGCTGGTGTGCCTTCTGTGTGGAGTCTACATGTCCTCCCTGTGGTTGAGTGGGTTTCCTATGGGTGCTCTGGTTTACTCCCACATCCCAAAGACCTGCTGTAAGTAGATTGGACACTCTAAATTGGCCCTAGACGTGAGTGTGTGCATGTGTCTGTCTTCTGTGGAAGGTTGGGCACTGGGCTGGCAACTCAACACCATAAAACTCCACTGCCAATCATAAGTGGACAGCTGATCTGCTGTGGTGACCCCTAACTGAAAGAAGAAGAAGAATGAGAATCTCCATGAGGGGGGGATTTTATTTTGAGTTTGTACTTCAATTAGAGTTTTGTGAAATATTGATAATATTGAATTTGGACATATGTTATATAGTTCGTTTGTTATTCCATCAATTCCTGGAGTTTTGTTGAATTTACTTTCCTTGATTTTTTTTCAATTACTTCCTTATAAGATATATGTTTTAGAATATCAAATTTTAGTTTTTCTGGTATTTTATTGATTATAGGAAGATCTGGTTTTAAATAGGAAGAATCGTTATATGATTTACCCATTGTATTTTGTTCAGTATAATGAAATTTAAAGGTGTCTAGAATATCACTTATATCTGATACCTTTTTTTATTCTTCCTTCCTTCATGAGAAATATTTATGATGTTATTCTCTCTAATTTGTCTTTTAATTCTCATTACTAAGTTGTGCATGTGTTTAGAAGTAGTAGAATATGAATTCAGTTGTAATTTTTCTAATGCTAGATTAATCTTATTAATTAGAATTTCATTATTTTTTATTTAACTCTTCTAGTTCATTTTTGTTATTGGATAATGTTGTCAAATGCTCATTTTTATTGTTATCATTTGTTCCTGAATATTGTGTAATTCAGACTCCCATTTTTTTTATTTAGTTTTGAACTAAATCAACATTTTG
Organism: Protopterus annectens; assembly: GCF_019279795.1. NCBI lineage: Eukaryota > Metazoa > Chordata > Ceratodontiformes > Protopteridae > Protopterus > Protopterus annectens. The sequence goes on along the minus strand of NC_056727.1, from coordinate 45,261,449 downwards.
CCATAGATATAAGCTTTCATTGTGCACCATACTATTACAATATTTGTTTCCTCGGTATAGTTAGTATCTAGATAGAATTGCAATTCCAAGTCTAGCCATGTTTTGAACTCTTTTAGTTTTGTAATATAGGCCAGAATCATTGTTATATATGTTACACTCTTGTAATTTACTTGTAATTTAAGAATAAGTGAGTTATGATCTGATAAGGGACATGGAATTATGGCAAATCTGATTATTGTCGTGTTTAATTCTTGGGAAATAAAAATTTTGTCTATTCTTGTTTGAATGTTGTATCTGTAAATTGTGATGTGAAAATAAAAGTGAGTTAGAATCTTTTTGACTATATGTATCTATTAGTTTTAGGTTTTCTGACTATTTTTAAGAGTTTTTGCTTTGGGAATAAGATGAAGGTTTCTTTTGTTTGTGGTTTCAGAGTCATCTAAGATACAGTTGAATCTAAGATACAGTTGAAGTCTCCACCTACTATTAAATATCCTTTGTATACTTTATTAATGAGATCTATATGTTTTTAACTGTCCCTACACCTATGCATGGAAGCCAATATAAACTTACTAGTGTCCAAATTCTATTGTTGAATTTTACTATTGCTATACCTATACGTTCGTCTTTATCTTCATAGTTATAAATGATTTGGAGATTAGTGACTTTTTTTTCCAAAGTATCATTGGTCTCATTGGACCTCTGTTTTTTTTTTTTTTTTTTTTTTGAAGGAGAAATGAAATAATATTGAGTATTCATTTGGATTCCATATGTATTTGTCATTTGTTTTAAAATTAGACTCTTGAAGAAATATCACTTGAACTTTGTTTAGTTTTAAATATTTTAGTAAACTTGATATTTTCCTGGGATTATTTAAACCATTAGCATTTAACAAAAGCATTATTAATTCCATGTTGCTATATTAAGTTTGTAATTGCATCCTGTTCAGTTTTCTCTTATTATCCCAGGAATGGATAATTTGTTGTTTATTCCATGCATTATAATCAGAATGATTTCTTCTAGTAAAATTAAAGTTTGAAACTGTATTCAGGCCAATAATAGGTATGGAAAAGAAGAATGAAGTCAAAATTACAAAACCAAATAGTCAAATATTTTGTAAAAACCCCTAACAAACATGGGGTGTTATACACTGCTAATCTGATAGTCAAGATTTGTTCTATCAGATTATGTCCCATATCTATCCTCAAAATGATAAGCAAAATATATCCTTCTTTTGGGCTCAAGTTAGATTCACTGGAGATGTTGAGTTATATCAAAAATAAAAGGAAAAGTAATAGATATTTATTAAATTAGTATCCAGTGAAACTAAAATTATTTAGCATCAAAGTATATGAATCCACTGTAAGTTGTAGATTGTAATATTTATGTCAGTTATTAAAAATATTTCTAAGTTGTGAGTGTAAGAGTATTGTTCTCTGAGTAACCACTCTATTATTTCATATTTAAATTATACAATTTAAAAATGTTTCCATAAGTCATTAGACAATATCATATTACCTATAAGAATTACACTGGTGAAAGAAGTGTTGTAATGATGCTTATTTGTAACCAAAATCAATAACCATTGGAATATTTTTCAATATTAACAAATATTTAAGATAAAATTCAGTATCCATACAGTCATATAACCATATATAAATAATGCATTTAATTTTTGTGTTGTTAAATACATTGTAAAAAATATATGTATTTCTTCAGTTTCTGTATAATACATACATAAGAATAATAAATAAATTAAATTCCATACAAAGTGTAGAATCTCAAAAATAATATCTCATCTGAATGAACTGTCTCGAGGACTAAAATACCAGAATGAATCAAAGAGTAAAAAGAAATTTAATTTCAATAAAGAATGATAGACATTTTGTTTTTGTTTTTTTTACCCTCTTTCCTCTTCCCCCTTCCTATCTCAGCAAACAAGTTATTAATGCAACAATAAGAGAGTAAACAAAGCAAGTTCATATGACCAGTTCCATTTTGTTGATTCTTGTAGCCTTCTCTTTTCTTTCTCATTATATGTGTGCTTCTAAATCATCAGTAATTTATACAGAGACAAACTGATATTGGTTTTAAGGATTTATAGTGGAAAGAAATTTAGTTTATGATATTTATTATTTACATATTCTTATAAAATCCTTATTCTTTAATAGGTATTTGATACATTAACCCTACAAATGTTCACTCTGACTATTCCCATTGAATAAACTCATTCTGCATTTCTTACATTTCACAGATTCATTTTTGCTGTGCAAAGCTTGTTGAAACCTGTGTTAGAGTATTCATTAATAAGTGAGTTTTCCTGTGATATATATATAGTTAATTAACTATAGAATGTGATAATAGGAATTAGAACTTTTAATAATCTCTAATAGAACATTACCAATATTCAGTAGAGATAACTTTAAATTGGTGTTTAGTTGCATGCAAGAAAGAAAATGCTTAGTAACGTTTCCTCTTAGGCTATGTACATCATATAAGCTTAATAAAACTAGGTAGGATTTAACATGGGAATGGGTTTTCTTAATTAAAATAAACAATACATAATGTGCTTTATGAGAATGTTCCCGTTGGAGCACTTTGCACAAGACAGACTGCTTGCTTTTGTAAATGCCCCCTGCATTACATCACTTATGACATCCTGTTTGAGATTAGTGTATGAGCTGGGCTTGATATACTAAGCACATTTAACAGTGTGAATCAAGCAGAAGAAAAATGGTAACTGTTCAAATTTAAATAATAACTCTCAACAGCACATAAACTGTACTACTTGCCTGACAAAACCCCATCACTACAGCATCTAATTCAGCCCTACACAACCACCAGAACCTTAAAATCTAGTAACCAAAACCTTATAAATGTCGTCAAACACAAACATGATGTTGGTAAGTCTCTTTTTGCCTGCACTATTGCCAGAATTTGGAACCAACTCACAAACTACATAACTTCTACAACCTCTGCTTTCCAATTTAAAAAAAATCCTTAAAACCCACTATTCAAACAACTGGCTTTACTCTTGTGTCTCCGCAGGTTAAACCACACCACTGCACTATTGTATGAATTCTTCTTCTAAGGATCACATATTTTTCCCTCTAGTTACCCAGGTATACCTGTTCTGCCCCAAACATAAGGGCTTTCCAGAAAGTACACCTACGAAAACTTTTGTACATTTTTCTCAAATATTGTACTATTTTAATCTTACAATGTACTGCATATAATCCTTACTACAAGAAATGGTAAAACTCTGACTATTACATGCTGAAATGTAGTCTTGTAATGTACTTGTATATGCTGAATAATAGTGTCTCACAATGATTAAAAGCAACTTTATTCCACACGAACCAATAAAAAGTTAAGCGCTTTCACTCGGTCAATACCGAGCTTCCTCAGAACAAAATGTTCATTTTGTTCTGAGGAAGCTCGGTATTGACCGAGTGAAAGCGCTTAACTTATTATTGGTTCGTGTGGAATAAAGTTGCTTTTAATCATTGTGAGACACTATTATTCAACTTTTGGAATCCGGGTCCTGTGCTTTGTGGGCATTTATTTTTCTTGGTTTATTTCTATTTTCAAGTATTACTTGTATATGTTCCTGCCAACAACAAGTTGTTAATATCTGCAAATTACATTCTGAAATGTATTGTTAGATGTAAGATGAAATCCTCACTTATGTACTGTACTGTACTGTATTTGGAGCTTTTCTCCCCGGGCTTCTGCTGAAAAGGGACATGTGTTCAGTCAGACTTTCCCGGTTATCAAATGTAAAATAAAATAAATAAATAAAAATAAATAAACTCACAGTCATTTATTCATTCCCATGACATCAAGAGTCAACAGGTGTTAAAAAGATTTCATGAGGAGAGACGTCTTGTCAGCATCACTCCTCTACAATGTGTGCCAATCCAACCTTTTGAAACTAGAGTTCCTTTACTAAACTTCTGTCATTGAGCCTCATTACCTCAGAATTCAAAAATCAGGGCACAGAGCAACAAACCAACCACCGTCAGTAACAAGGAGTCAGCGAGGAAGGTCATGCCAAGCATGATTACAGTTGTGCATCTAGTCTAAGTGTCCCAAGCCATTCCCAATGGATTTTTTTTAACTTGAAGTTCACTTAACAAACTCAGAAAATCAAAATGAACTATAGAACCTATGGCCTTGATGTAACATCTTGCAACAATAGCAAAGTGTAATTTGGTGAAGCTAACTTTCCGAGACAGCTTGAATAATGTAGAGGTTAGCGTAAGATTTGGATGGACAATAGATAATGTGAGTAGCTGAAGGTTAACGTAGATGGTAACAATTCCTTTTTCTATTCTGGCAATCCACTACTGGTAATAGATTCCACTATCTGCTTTAAGCATCGCTGATCAACTGACACGTCTAGGGAGCAGTCATGAACATTTCAAAGTTCGTGGTTATGGGTGCGTATTGAACTTCATTTGGATTTTGTCATTATCTATTTTTTCCATTTTTTACATTAGTTGTATTAAAGTACTTGAGAATACTACCAGTGTTAATGTTAATATAGAGAACTTTAACTGTTTTGCTAGTCAGGAAGAGTCAAAGTACAAATGATTGTTTTAAAAATGTACTTTAGTGACTCACTTCCTGGAAATTTTATATGAAGTAACGTTAATGTATAGATTGCTTGCAACTGTATAGTATGAGAAGCAGTCAAAGCAAGTGAATAGAACATAAGGAGGCTCGTGGTTACTGCCTTATCAAAAATTGTCAACTCAGATGTTCACAGAATATTGTTTATGGAGTTTGATGCTCGTTTTGTTATTATGACTAAATTAATGCTATTACTTGGAGAATTTTAAACTAATTGTATGGAAATATGAAGACATTATATGTAGCACAACTGCAGTTAAAATAACATTTTCCCTTCTTTCATACAGGGACAAGCTTACTTTTGTTAAATAAATGAAGAAAAATAAATGAATGTTGGAAGATATTATTTTAACCTTTTTGTGAAAATGTGTACCCCTATGTATTAGGACTCAAATCAAGTCTAGTAAAGCAGAACCATTAAGCTGTTATGCTGAAAATTAATCAACACAGCAATAGAAACAGAATCTCATCTAAATAGTTAGTTGTTTATATACCAACTTGTTCTCTGGTGAGTTTATATGCAGATGTTAAACTGATAATAACCACATGAGTTCTACATCTTTAGTTAATTCAATTTCTAGTATTCTTATGAGTGAGAAGGACTATATTTCAGAATAAGAGACACGTATAAAAATTAAGTAAATTAAAATATTGAGAAAAAGGAAAAAATAAAAGTACATACTTTGCTCTCAGGCTGTGTGCATTACTTTTTTTGTAGATTCTTTGAGAGAATTGGATGAAACTATGTTTATATTGATAATCAGCGAGTTTACGTTATCTAAGCATAGTGCTCCTCATCGGGTTGTCCCCTCCCTGCTGGCCTATCTCTCTTGGTTACCCAGAAGCTACAAGGCAGACCAGCTGTATTGGCACCCAGGAAGCACCCCTACCTCCACCTGAGTGACGGTTTATTGACTATTTACATTAATCTTTACTGGCTGTACGTCCACTTATTTGCCTATTTACCTTATGTGATGGCTTTGTCCTCCTGTGGACAGCACACACGTGGCACCAGCTAAGATTGTCTTGTCCCTTACCTATTCTGCAGTGTAAAAGCTCCCCCTTTCATCTATCATTGCTTCTCCCTCTTGCCCCTGGTTGACCTGATTTCCCCTTTGTTCGCTAGCTTTAATATAGCTGTAACACCCAGCTTATCTAGCCTCTCCTGTTCTCTCACTGTCTGTACACTACCTCCCTGGCTGTTGCACTCCTTTCTCTCTTGTTACCTACATTTTAATTTTCACCAATTAACTGTATCTTAATACTCCTGCTTACTTACTTTTTAGTACCCCTCTCAGGGTCCCATTGCAAACTGTATACATCCTACACACACCCTGAGCCTGATTTATTCTTGTCTTTTACCTTCTCCTTTCCTTCTTTCTCTACCTAGCTCTCCCCAACTTCTACTGAAACTACATAGCTTAGGAAAACGTACTGTTCAGCTTCCCTGCTAAGCTGATTGACTCACTCTCTTCTCTGACTACCTACACTACTGTTTGCAGTCGCTAAGAGGTTGTTTCTCTTTCCAGGAACAGAGATACCACTAACGCTGCACTAAGCCTAGTCCATGCCTAGTACAGGGTGTTAAGCGTGCTATTTCTATCTGATTAAGGAATATCTTGTACTGTCCCCACTCCTTATATGTTCACATAATTCCCCTTATTTTGTTAGTAAATGAGCTTTCTGTTGCTATTTGCATTGAACCCTGTTATGAACAGCTATTTATTTTGTACTTTCTTAATACCAATGCTTCTTGTATTAATGCATTATAACTGCTGCTGCTAGAAATGTTTAATATCTTGATGTACCTGTTTCTGTGACTTGTAGATATATTGTTTTCTCACTCTTTTTTTTTTTTCTGCATACTCCTTCTTTGGTTACTCTCTACCCAATCCTTTGCTAACCACCTATGTTCTATCTGCTACCTTGTTTTCCTAACCCTTCTTTTTCCTTTTTTGTATTCCAGTATCTAAGCATAGTGCTCCTCATCGGGTTGTCCCCTCCCTGCTGGCCTATCTCTCTTGGTTACCCAGAAGCTACAAGGCAGACCAGCTGTATTGGCACCCAGGAAGCACCCCTACCTCCACCTGAGTGACGGTTTATTGACTATTTACATTAATCTTTACTGGCTGTACGTCCACTTATTTGCCTATTTACCTTATGTGATGGTTTTGTCCTCCTGTGGACAGCACACACGTGGCACCAGCTAAGGTTGTCTTGTCCCTTACCTATTCTGCAGTGTAAAAGCTCCCCCTTTCATCTATCATTGCTTCTCCCTCTTGCCCCTGGTTGACCTGATTTCCCCTTTGTTCGCTAGCTTTAATATAGCTGTAACACCCAGCTTATCTAGCCTCTCCTGTTCTCTCACTGTCTGTACACTACCTCCTGGCTGTTGCACTCCTTTCTCTCTTGTTACCTACATTTTAATTTTCACCAATTAACTGTATCTTAATACTCCTGCTTACTTACTTTTTAGTACCCCTCTCAGGGTCCCATTGCAAACTGTATACATCCTACACACACCCTGAGCCTGATTTATTCTTGTCTTTTACCTTCTCCTTTCCTTCTTTCTCTACCTAGCTCTCCCCAACTTCTACTGAAACTACATAGCTTAGGAAAACGTACTGTTCAGCTTCCCTGCTAAGCTGATTGACTCACTCTCTTCTCTGACTGTTTCTGCCCCGCTTCGCTCCCCTCCCTACCCCCTTATCCCACCCACCCCACGTACCCTTAGCCTTATACCTCACACACCACACACGCTCTACATCTACACATATCCAGACCTCCTACCATACTAGCAACTCCCCACCAATTATACCTCCCACTCTTACCGCTCCTATCTTCCCTCCCCACCCAAAGTTAAATACTTACTCTAACTTATCCCTCCAACCTTTCTTTCTTATTATATTATCTGAATCTAATTCCTTGATTCTTCCTTTCCTTCTCTCCACAACATGTCCATCAAAGCTTACAAATCATCTTCAAAGACCTCTGTAACAGAAACAACTCTATTAAAGCTAACACTTCTACTGAGTATTTCTCTTGCCCTTACTCTACCATACTTCCTGACCTGGTATGAATCACACCTTAACTACCACCTTATCTACTCTCCTAAACATACAGCCTCTGACTTTGAAAGCCTAAACTTTACTCACGCAAATATTACATCTACCCCTAGCTACCTTCTAGCTAGATATCATAGGCTGTCTCATAATAAAACCCAGACTCTGTTGCTCAGGAAACTAAAATACTTACTGAACTCCTCTAACAAAGCTTACCTTGAATATCACCACTCCATCTTGGCAGATGGGGACATCCACCCAAACCCAGGACCCTTAGCCTCTATATCTGATGCTCTACCTTTTACACTAAACTCTTCCCTACTAATACCAACCTCTAATGCTAATACTCTACTTATAGGGCACCTTAATATACGAAGTGTCAATAACAAAATCACCCATCTCCACTCCCTTCTTGAACAACACTCCTTTGATATTCTCTGTTTAACTGAAACCTGGTTAAAACCCTTTACTACAGATAATGAAATCATTCCTCCAGGTTACAACATCCTAAGACACGACCGCAAAACTAAAAAAGGAGGAGGAGTGGCAATATTATTCAAAACTGAACTAAATGTAACATTAGTACCCTCTGAGAACCTAGATATTACCAAGACTGAACTTCTTATCTCAAAGCTTCAACTAAACCCAAAAATCCATCTATATTATCTGTATTTATCTACCTCCTGGAAATAACTCGTCTACCATAGAAAATATCCTCAGTTGGGCTACCTCCACCTACCCACAAGAAACCATAATACTTGGAGACCTTAACCTTGACTGGTCCTCGTTAAACACTAACAACCCAACCTCTCATATTAACCTCCATGGCTTCACACAGATAATAGACACCTCTACTAGGACTAACAAACTCAACAACAAAGAAAGTATTCTTGACTGGATTCTCGTTAACAAACCACTTCTAAAATATCAATCTGGAACTTTACCCGATGACTTTAGTGATCACAAACTTACCTACATTCTACGACAAAAAAATGCCGCTAACAATACTCCCACCTATAGGACCCTCCGAGATCTTAAACGTTTCAACCCCATTCAATTCAAAAGTGAACTAAATGCCTGCAACTGGAATCCACTAAAGACACTTCCTCTTGAAGAAGCTGTCCTTTACTTTAATATCACATTCCTAACAATTCTAGATAATCATGCTCCAAAACGCTCCATCCGAATTAAATCTAAACCTGCCCCTTGGCTATCTAAAGATACAAGACAAAAAATGTTACTTAGAAACAAATCCTGGACGAAATGGCGAACTAGCAAATCTCCAACAGACCATCAGACATTTAGGCACCTAAGAAACATTACCAAAAAAGCTATCTTCTCTGATAAAAAAAGTTATTATAGTAATCTCCAGCAAGCAAATCACAATAACCCTCAAAATTCTGGTCAACCCTAAATAAACTTCTTCACCCAGGACAGACTACCACTCCATCCCCTTCCGGGTCTGAAAAGTATTCCGCCCTTGATACAGCCAATACCTTCAACTCATTCTTTATTAATACTATTAACTCCTTGGCCTCTCATCTCTCTAGTGGCAACACTAATATCCCTGACCTTCCATCCCTCAAACTACCGACCTTTAGGCTACAACCCATCCCTACTTCCTTTATTCTTAAATGTATCCACAGACTCAAACCTTGCTCCCCCTCAGCTGACCAACTGCCATCTGAATTCCTTCAAAAAGCAGCCTCTGAAATAGCCTATCCTATATCCATTCTCATTAATAGAACTGTTAATGAAGAAACCATACCTGATCTCTGGAAAATCTCTCACATTATACCCTTACATAAAGGAGGAAACTCCTATGACTATTCTAATTATAGACCCATAGCTCTCTTATCCCCACTAGCAAAGATCATGGAAAAATGTGTTCACCATCAGTTAATGAACCACTTAATAATAAACAACATTCTTACAAACTGTCAACATGGCTTTAGGCCTTTTCATAGCACAACCACCGCTCTCCTCTCCTTCACAGACTTTATTAACAAAAATCGCAATAATAACATCCTATCTTCAGCTCTCTTTATTGACCTGTCCAAGGCCTTTGACATGGTCAACCACTCTCTCCTCTTAAAAATTCTCGAATCTCTTTCCTTAGAACCTAACGCTGTCCACTGGTTTAGTTCCTATCTCACTAACAGGAAACAGGCTGTCCTCTGGAATAAGGAACTCTCATCTCTTCTCCCAATCTCTCTCGGAGTCCCCCAAGGCTCTATCCTTGGACCCCTTCTTTTCTCCCTCTTTATAAATGACCTACAAGTAGCTATTCCCCAGGCTACTTGTATACAATATGCTGATGATTCCACACTAATCTGCTCTGCTAAATCCATTTCTGAACTTCAAACAAATACTCAAGCTGTATTTTCAAAAGTTGAAACTTGGTTCTTAAATCGTTGCCTACTCCTAAACGCAAAAAAACCAAACTCTTACTCTTTAAGCCTACGACCAGATCCCCAACTTTAGATTTCACTATCTTATCTAACAATGGAACCATTATAACACCCGACCCTACTACCAAACTGTTAGGTGTCACAATTGACAACAATCTTACCTTTGACTGTCATATCAACAACACTATTAAATGTGTAAATAGGAAACTTGGCTCTCTCTATAGAATTAAGACTTTCTTAACCTCCCCAGCCAAAACTACTCTTGCCCACTCTCATCTCATTTCCACTCTTCTCTACGCTTCTCCCATCTATACTAACCTCAAGAAAAACAATCTTTCCAAACTGTCTACTACCTACAATAACATAGCTAGATTTGTTACTGGGAAGCCTTTCAGAACTCACCACTGTCTGAATCTGCAGCAACTGAACTGGCTTGAACTGTCAAACATGTTACTTCTTTCCCAACTTACATTTGTCCAAAGAGCTTTCTACCAATCTCTTAACACACCTGTACTTTCTAACCTCTTAACCCCATACGCTAATCTAAACTCACTCCGCTCATCTAGCAAACTGCTAGTTACCCTAACCAAATCTAATAACCTAGCTGGTGACTCCCTCTTCTCAAACTCCATCGGTAAACACTGGAACCAACTTCCTACCGAACTTACTTCCATTCCAACTACTTTTCTATTTAAACAAAAACTCAGAACATACCTCAAAAGCCACTGGATGTGTCCCTGCTCTAATCCTGACTAAATGTTGTTTCCCCCCTTAACCCTCTTTTCTCTCCCTTCTGCTGTGCCTCCTCATTTCTCCCTTTAGCTCCCTCCTCCCTACATACCTCTCTCATATTTCTCTC